>NC_092087.1:113529070-113560106 GCF_045679555.1 Salvelinus alpinus | reverse complement strand
TTGAATGGTAGTGTCCATCTACATGATGTATTGTCACACCATGTTGGAGCAGTATAGACCTAGTCTGTTCATTATATACATCTACATGATGTATTGTTACACCATGTAGGAGCAGTATAGACCTAGTCTGTTCATTATATACATCTACATGATGTATTGTTACACCATGTAGGAGCAGTATAGACCTAGTCTGTTCATTATATACATCTACATGATGTATTGTTACACCATGTAGGAGCAGTATAGACCTAGTCTGTTCATTATATACATCTACATGATGTATTATTACACCATGTAGGAGCAGTATAGACCTAGTCTGTTCATTATATACATCTACATGATGTATTGTTACACCATGTAGGAGCAGTATAGACCTAGTCTGTTCATTATATACATCTACATGATGTATTGTTACACCATGTAGGAGCAGTATGGACCTAGTCTGTTCATTATATACATCTACATGATGTATTGTTACACCATGTAGGAGCAGTATAGACCTAGTCTGTTCATTATATACATCTACATGATGTATTGTTACACCATGCAGGAGCAGTATAGACCTAGTCTGTTCATTATATACATCTACATGATGTATTGTTACACCATGTAGGAGCAGTATAGACCTAGTCTGTTCATTATATACATCTACATGATGTATTGTTACACCATGTAGGAGCAGTATAGACCTAGTCTGTTCATTATATACATCTACATGATGTATTGTTACACCATGTAGCAGCAGTATAGACCTAGTCTGTTCATTATATACATCTACATGATGTATTGTTACACCATGTAGGAGCAGTATAGACCTAGTCTGTTCATTATATACATCTACATGATGTATTGTTACACCATGTAGGAGCAGTATAGACCTAGTCTGTTCATTATATACATCTACATGATGTATTGTTACACCATGTAGGAGCAGTATAGACCTAGTCTGTTCATTATATACATCTACATGATGTATTGTTACACCATGTAGGAGCAGTATAGACCTAGTCTGTTCATTATATACATCTACATGATGTATTGTTACACCATGTAGGAGCAGTATAGACCTACAGTAGCTAGCTACTTATTTAGATTTAGTTTGAGTTAATGAAACTGCCTTAAATGTGCAGTAGTAAACATGTTTTTATTCACATTAATCAGTCAACACTTTGTTGTCTTTGTATGTGTCAATATAATAGTATTATTTAATTCAATCCATTTAAAATAATCTTTGTCTGAAAATAAAATATGATCCTCAACTGCGTTTCCCCTCCAGTCAGCAGACGGCGATGTGCGTCTTTCAGGCGACGCTGCCAGCGTGACGTATAATCTAGTGGACGGTTCTTCATAAACAGCTCGTCAACCACCTCGGTAGCTTGCTAGCCAACATAGCCGAAAGATTCAAGCTATTTATACGCTTTCGGTGTATATTAGCTACTGTGTTTTACACACACTTCTGTCGTATCTACTTGTTAACCTATTTAATATTACGTTATTTTGTATTAGTCAGCTATAGTAGCTGACTGGTTAAGTTAGCACTAGCCTAGTCGCTAATGATAGCTAGCTAGCTAACATCCCCGAACATGAGGTCAGTAAGCTTCTCCCCTCCTGCTAAAGAAGAGGAAGTCTGCTGGACGGAGAAAGAGGGTCTGGGGCTGAACATTGTTGTGAAAGAGGAGGAAGAGGAGGCTGTTTTTGGTGTGAAAGAGGAGGAGGGGGAGATTACTGTCACATTGGAGGAAGAAGAGGAGGTTGGAGATCTGTTTAACCCCAGTAAGTACCGTCTCTGCAGTCGTTGAACCAATATGCAGTAAAGGGGTTCTACACTGTAATGTTGTTCTGTAGGAATGGCTGAAGCTACACTGTAACGTGTAGAACATCAAGAGTGGACCATCAACAAAACGTTAACAATTGATCAAATGCATCCAATGACAATACCTGAAATACTGTAGTCCTCAATATCTCCTATTAGATTAGCCCAATATGTAGTCTTAAAGGGGCAATCAGCAGTTGTTACATCCATTTTGGGACTTATACTTTTTTTTACTCCAATGTTTATCAGCAAATATAAACAAACACGGTATATCCTCAAAACATGGTTAAAACTAGAATGTTGATATCATGGATGGTTGCATTTCTCCAGCCCCATCCCTCAGCTTTTTACCGAAACGGGCAGGGAGTACGCTTTGTTATTGTTTCTACTGCTGATTGCTGCCCCCGTTACTCCTTAAGGGCCAAGGACTGTATGTTATTTTCAGAGGTAGACTGGCTCTGGCAGGTCAAATATTCCTTCTAAATGTGAATGGATTCTCAATTGCGATACGTTTCTAGAAACATAAATCGCTGTACTTTCATATCACATCAACATAAGTTCACACAATACTTCAAAATAATTTCACATAATACTTTCATATCACATCAAAATAATTTCAAATAATACTTTCATATCACATCAACATAAGTTCACACAATACTTAAATATCACATCAAAATAATTTCAAATAATACTTTCATATCACATCAAAATAGGTAACCAGTCGCGATGCCCCAAAAGGTAAGCCAAATTCGTTTCTCGTCATTTCTCCTTCTTTCAGGCTTCTTTTTCTTCTTTGGACTTTATATTGCGGTTGGAAATCAACTTTAAGGTGCATTACCACCATCAACTGGACTGGAGTGTGGACCTCAGTTCATCTTTCAATCACCCAGGTGGGAATATACCAAGACAGTCATGAAGAGGGCACAACAAAACCTTTTCCCCCTCAGGAGACTGAAAAGATTTGGCATGGGTCCCCAGATCCTCAAAAGGTAATACAGCTGCACCATCGAGAGCATCCTGACCGGTTGCATCACCGCCTGGTATGAAAACTGCTCGGCATTTGACCGTAAGGCGCTACAGAGGGTAGTGCGAACAGCCCAGTACATCACTGTGGCCAAGCTTCCTGCCATCCAGGACCTATATAATAGGCGGTGTCAGAGGAAACCCCACAAAATTGTCAGAGGCTCCAGTCACCCAAGTCATAGACTGTTTTCTCTGCTACCGCATGGCAAGCAGTACCGGATCGCCAAGTCTATGACCAAAAGCCTCCTCAACAGCGTCTACCCCCAAGCCATAAGAATGCTGAAAAATTCATAAAATCGCCACCGGACAATTTACGTTGACCCCCCCACCCTCCTCCATTTTGTGCACTGCTGCTACTCACTGGTTGTTTGTTACCTATGCATAGTCACTACACTCCCCTACCTTCATGTACAGATTACCTCAACTAGCCTGTAACCCCGCATACTGACTCAGTACCGGTGCCTCCTGTATATAGCCTCCACACTGACTCGCTACCGGTGCCCCCTGTATATAGCCTCCACACTGACTCGGTACCGGTGCCCCCTGTATATAGCCTCCACACTGACTCGGTACCGGGGCCCCCTGTATATAGCCTCCACACTGACTCGGTACCGGTGCCCCCTGTATATAGCCTCCACACTGACTCGGTACCGGTGCCCCCTGTATATAGCCTCCACACTGACTCGGTACCGGTGCCCCCTGTATATAGCCTCCACACTGACTCGGTACCGGTTCCCCCTGTATATAGCCTCCACACTGACTCGGTACCGGTGCCCCCTGTATATAGCCTCCACACTGACTCGGTACCGGTGCCCCCTGTATATAGCCTCCACACTGACTCGGTACCGGTGCCCCCTGTATATAGCCTCGTTATTGTTATTCTCATTGTGTTACTTTGTATTATTACTTTTTATTTTAGTATACTTGGTAAACGTTTTCTTCTTCTTGAACTGCACTGTTGGTTAAGGGCTTGTAAGTAAAGCATTTCACTGTAAAGTCCAAGTTGGTGTCTTGACGGATTTGTAAAAAACGGTTTGTCATAAAACACTATACAGGGGGGAGAAGAAGTATTTGATACACTGACGATTTTGCAGGTTTTCCTACTTTTTAAGTAATTAATTTGCATTTTATTGCATGACATAAGTATTTGATACATCAGAAAAGCAGAACTTAATATTTGGTACAGAAACCTTTGTTTGCAATTACAGAGATCATACGTTTCCTGTAGTTCTTGACCAGGTTTGCACACACTGCAGCAGGGATTTTGGCCCACTCCTCCTCCATACAGACCTTCTCCAGATCTTTCAGGTTTTGGGGCTGTCGCTGGGCAATACGGACTTTCAGCTCCCTCCAAAGATTGTATATTGGGTTCAGGTCTGGAGACTGGCTAGGCCACTCCAGGACCTTGAGATGCTTCTTACGGAGCCACTCCTTAGTTGCCCTGGCTGTGTGTTTCGGGTCGTTGTCATGCTGGAAGACCCAGCCATGACCCACCTTCAATGCTCTTACTGAGGGAAGGAGGTTGTTGGCCAAGATCTCGCGATACATGGCCCCATCCATCCTCCCCTCAATACGGTGCAGTCGTCCTGTCCCCTTTGCAGAAAAGCATCCCCAAAGAATGATGTTTCCACCTCCATGCTTCACGGTTGGGATGGTGTTCTTGGGGTTGTACTCATCCTTCTTCTTCCTCCAAACATGGCGAGTGGAGTTTAGACCAAAAAGCTCTATTTTTGTCTCATCAGACCACATGACCTTCTCCTATTCCTCCTCTGGATCATCCAGATGGTCATTGGCAAACTTCAGACGGGCCTGGACATGCGCTGGCTTGAGCAGGGGGACCTTGCGTGCGCTGCAGGATTTTAATCCATGACGGCGTAGTGTGTTACTAAAGGTTTTCTTTGTGACTATGGTCCCAGATCTCTTCAGGTCATTGACCAGGTCCTGCTGTGTAGTTCTGGGCTGATCCCTCACCTTCCTCATGATCATTGATGCCCCACGAGGTGAGATCTTGCATGGAGCCCCAGACCAAGGGTGATTGACCGTCATCTTGAACTTCTTCCATTTTCTAATAATTGCGCCAACAGTTGTTGCCTTCTCACCAAGCTGCTTGCCTATTGTCCTGTAGCCCATCCCAGCCTTGTGCAGGTCTACAATTTTATCACTGATGTCCTTACACAGCTCTCTGGTCCTGGCCATTGTGGAGAGGTTGGAGTCTGTTTGATTGAGTGTGTGGACAGGTGTCTTTCTGTACAGGTAACGAGTTCAAACAGGTGCAGTTAATACAGGTAATGAGTGGAGAACAGGAGGGCTTCTTAAAGAAAAACTAACAGGTCTGTGAGAGCCGGAATTCTTACTGGTTGGTAGGTGATCAAATACTTATGTCATGCAATAAAATGCAAATTAATTACTTAATCATACAACGTGATTTTCTGTTTTTTTGTTTTAGATTCCTTCACTCACAGTTGAAGTGTACCTATGATAAAAATTACAGACCTCTACATGCTTTGTAAGTAGGAAAACCTGCAATATCGGCAGTGTATCAAATACTTGTTCTCCCCACTGTATATATTTAAAAAAAAATGTTGCTGACACCCCTCCCCAGAGGTGTCTCATTATTGGGATTCATTGCTGATTCCTACCTGTAGCTCACTATGAGGTGTCTAGTGATAAAGGTTAAGGCAGGGCTTTCGACTCTGTCAATCACCACATTCTTATCGGCAGACTCAACAACCTTGGTTTCTCAAATGACTGCCTCGCCTGCTTCACCAACTACTTCTCAGATAGAGTTCAGTGTGTCAAATCGGAGGGCCTGTTGTCCAGACCTCTGGCAGTCTCTATGGGGTACCACAGGGTTCAATTCTCTGGCCGACTCTTTTCTCTGTATATATCAATGATGTCGCTCTTGCTGCGGGTGATTCTCTGATCCACCTCTACGCAGACGACACCATTCTGTATACATCTGGCCCCTCTTTGGACACTGTGTTAACAAACCTCCAAATGAGCTTCAATGTCATACAACTCTCCTTCCGTGGCCTCCAACTGCTCTTAAACGCTAGTAAAACTAAATGCATGCTCTTCAACCGATCGCTGCCAGCATCCGCCCGACTAGCATCACTACTCTGGACTGTTCTGAGGATGTGGACAACTAAAATTACCTAGGTGTCTGGTTAGACTGTAAACTCTCCTTCCAGACTCACATTAAACATCTCCAATCCCAAATTAAATCTAGAATCTGCTTCCTATTTCGCAAACAAAGCCTCCTACACTCACGCTGCCAAACATACCCTCGTAAAACTGACTATCCTGCCGATACTTGACTTCAGTGATGTCATTTACAAAATAGCCTCCAACACTCTACCCAGCAAATTGGATGCAGTCTATCACAGTGCCATCCGTTTTGTCACCAAAGCCCCATATACCACCCACCGCTGCGACCTGTATGCTCTCGTTGGCTGGTCCTCGCTACATATTCATCGCTAAACCCACTGGCTCCAGGTCATCTGTAAGTCTTTGCTAGGTAAAGCTCCGCCTTAACTCAGCTCACTGGTCACCATAGCAGCACCCACCCATAGCATGGCCTGTTTATTGCCTTACCTCCTTACTACATTTGCACACACTGTATATAGATGTTTCTATTGTGTTATTGACTGTACGTTTGTTTATCCCACGTGTAACTCTGTTGGTTTTTTGTCGCACTGCTTTGCTTTATCTTGGCCAGGTCACAGTTGTAAATGAGAACTTGTTCTCAACTGGACACCTGGTTAAATAAAGGTGGGGGAAAAATGTAATTAAAAATACATTTAAAAAATCATAACTTTATTGACAACACCCAAATGGATACTGTCATTAACGCGATTCTTCAATAATTAAACATATTTCTTAATACTGTAGCAAACATTATATTACACAGGACATTCAAACGAGCCTTACAATTATAATCCAAAGTAGTGTGAAATGCACTCCCCTGAGTTTTCCCCCATTCACATTCAGAATACACTGTGAAAAACTAAAATCTTTGCTCACCAGTTTTGCTCCAGACAGATATACTACATCCATAACTGTCGGTTTCCTCATTAGCAGGGAGGAGTTTCTACAACCAAATTGCATGTGCATCGCCCTCGTGCCGCAATTTTATTAAACACAGAAAGGGGCCTATATTGGAGACCAAATGTCGTCTGGCACAGTGCTTAGTTTTAACAACATGAATAACTTATTTCTAGCCTACAATCATCGACGTTACTACTAAAATATGACTCTTCTTGCTCATTTTAAGACAATTGTCAAATAATTTTAACATTCATTACAGAGGTCAATTGTTGTACAACATCATGGCTACGCTGTTGGCATCACCTTTTACAGTGGATTTCCGCTGTTGTGGGCCTTTAATCATCTGACTTTGTTGTTCGCACAGGAGAGATACGGGACTATCGTGGATCCTCTGGGGAGCCTCAACAACCTCATGATGCTGACGAGGCAGAGAAGAGTCTCTCCAGATCAGAACACCTCAATAAACACCTGCAGAGATCCACAGGGAAGAGAACTCACTGCTGCTTCGACTGTGGGAAGAGATTCACCTCCTCATCAGACATTAAAATTCATCAGAGAATCCACACAGGAGAGAAACCTTATAGCTGTGGTCAATGTGGGAAGAGTTTTGGTGTATCTAGAGATCTGACAGTGCACCAGAGAATACACACAGGAGAGAAACCTTATAGCTGTGATCAATGTGGGAAGAGTTTTACTGCATCTGGCTCTCTGACTTTACACCAGAGAATACACACAGGAGAGAAACCTTATAGCTGTGATCAATGTGGGAAGAGTTTTACTGCATCTGGCTCTCTGACTTTACACCAGAGAATACACACAGGAGAGAAACCTTATAGCTGTGATCAATGTGGGAAGAGTTTTAGTCAATCTAGCTCTCTGACAGTGCACCAGAGAAAACACACAGGAGAGAAACCTTATAGCTGTGGTCAATGTGGGAAGAGTTTTACTACATTCTGCTCTCTGACTTTACACCAGAGAACACACACAGGAGAGAAACCGTATAGCTGTGATCAATGTGGGAAGAGTTTTTGTCAATCTAGTGATCTGACAGTGCACCAGAGAACACACACAGGAGAGAAACCTTATAGCTGTGATCAATGTGGTAAGAGTTTTTGTAAATCTAGCCAGCTGACTGCACACCAGAGAACACACACAGGAGAGAAACCTTTTAGCTGTGGTCAATGTGGGAAGAGTTTTACTGCATCTGGCTCTCTGACTTTACACCAGAGAACACACACAGGAGAGAAATCGTATAGCTGTGATCAATGTGGGAAGAGTTTTACTAGATCTGACCATCTGACATTACACCAGAGAAGACACACAGGAGAGAAACCGTATAGCTGTGATCAATGTGAGAAGAGTTTTTGTCAATCTAGTGATCTGACAGTACACCAGAGAACACACACAGGAGAGAAATCTTATAGCTGTGGTCAATGTGGGAAGAGATACTCTGGTAAAAGATCTCTGATCAAACATCAGAAAATACATGGAGTTTTTTCATGATATCAATTAAATAATTAAATAATGTCACAATGTAGATTATTTTAACATTGTAGTAGGAGTATTTTAATGAATGTCAATGTAGAACCCTAAATGTTTGCCCCCTGTTCATTTGATTTTACCCTCAGGGAAAAAATCCAGGCTCTGTATTGAAAGAGTTACTATTTATGTGGTTTAACAAAAAGTGACTAACAAAAAAGAATTGTGTTACACTTACCACATTGGTGACCCACTGGAATCAAAATGTAGCTAGCTGTTTACCACGTTGGTGACCCACTGGAATCACAATGTAGCTAGCTGTTTACCACGTTGGTGACCCACTGGAATCAAAATGTAGCTAGCTGTTTACCACGTTGGTGACCCACTGGAATCACAATGTAGCTAGCTGTTTACCACGTTGGTAACCTACTGTAATCACAATGTAGCTAGCTGTTTACCATGTTGGTGACCCACTGGAATCACAATGTAGCTAGCTGTTTACCACGTTGGTGACCCACTGGAATCACAATGTAGCTAGCTGTTTACCACGTTGGTGACCCACTGGAATCACAATGTAGCTAGCTGTTTACCACGTTGGTGACCCACTGGAATCACAATGAAACACTCCAAAATGTTTAGGTTTTCAATATATCCAAAACGGTTTCTGCATATTGGTTATTGATTTGGACACGTTAAAACTGTGTTTTGACATTGCACTATTCCCATTTAGCAAAATGTAATTCAAGAGACGTTGAATATATGTTGGGATGTAGTTGAAAATATGTCTTTTCAGGTCGTTTTTTCAATGAAAAAAAATGTAATACTAATAATATAAATTAGTCTATAATTAATTTGATTAACAATCTCACATCACTCCAGTATTTCTTTACAACATTCAAGTGCTAATTGTCTTTAGTCCACTACTGAAGAAGCATGACTCAAATCACCTCATATATTCAAACATTCAGCCTGACAAAATATACATGTTTTATTATTCCATGCCTCACCATTAAGTTAATTATTGCCAATACATATTAACAAAGGGGTGAACATTTGGTTTTGATATTTCATATTATGTAACATTTAGTAATCATAGTTATTCATGCAACCAACTTGACATTTTTGGGTACAATTATATTGACATTGTTATCCTGCTTTTAGAATATCAAGGTTAATTCTCAGATGTGCCAACCCAAATGTACTAGAGCATGACATTGGGGACTGGGCCCCGATCCAACAACATGCCTATCTAGTGAACCCTGAAAAGAGAGAGAAGCTCTGCAGTGAGGTGGAAAGTTACTATGGATATCGCAGGAGTTTCCTCTTGAAATCAGACACGTCCGTGGTAAGGACAACTTGGTTGCTGATTATCTCAAGGGTGGGCAGTCAAATAGATTTGTGTTTTGCATTTAGCCAGTGAGTTACCATGATCACAATTTATTTTGACATGTTTTTCCCGTGTTGGAGATTAGTTTTATCTTATTCTTTTCTGTATTTTTTTTGAAAACTGCACTGTTGGGGGCTCGTAAGTAAGAGTACCAGTGTTGTATCCGGCGCATGTGACTAATACTATTTGATTTGAGTTTTGTTTGGCCTCGTTCCAAGGGGACGAGAGTTCTAGAAGCTAGTGAGTTTTAGGAAGACGAGAGTTCTAGAAGCTAGTGGGTTTTAGGAAGACAAGAGTTCTAGAAGCTAGTGGGTTTTAGGAAGACGAGAGTTCTAGAAGCTAGTGGGTTTTAGGAAGACGAGAGTTCTAGAAGCTAGTGAGTTCTAGAAGCTAGTGAGTTTTAGAAGATAGTGGGTTTTAGGAAGACGAGAGTTCTAGAAGCTAGTGAGTTAGGATTCTATAGAAAGAAAAAGTAGAAAAAAATAATACGATTGTATATTATTATTTAGAAATATGTGTTTTTTCTTGTTTTTAAATGTTGACAGCCAGTAGACACCATGTTTATATTGTAGAAGGTGAAGCATTGTAGATGATTATGTGAAATGGAAGTTGTGGAGATACTCTGAATGATTGGCTATGAAAAGCCAACTGACATTTACTCCTGAGGTGCAGATCTGTTGCACCTTCGACAACCACTGTGATTATTATTATTTGACCATGCTGGTCATTTATGAACATTTGAACATCTTGGCCATGTTCTGTTATAATCTCCACCCGGCACAGCCAGAAGAGGACTGGCCACCCCTCAGAACCTGGTTTCTTCCTCGGTTTTGGACTTTCTAGGGAGTTTTTCCTAGCCACCGTGCTTCTACACCTGCATTGCTTGCTGTTTGGGGTTTTAGGCTGGGTTTCTGTACAGCACTCTGTGACATCAGCTGATGTAAGAAGGGCTTTATAAATACATTTGATTGATTGTGCAACTGAATGCATTCAACTGAAATGTGTCTTGGGAGCGCTGATTGGTGTCACCTCGTTAGTCAGTATGTGTTACACTTGTGCTGGCTTGTCCATCTCGTTAGTGGGAAGGTGTTTCACCTGAGCTGGTCCAGGTTCTATTTAAGAGTGTCTGGCCCAGTGCTCCAGTTGTCTTGATAGATGTGGAGAGTCAACACCTGTAGTTGCTCCACCTTTTTGGTTTGCTTCTTGTCTTTAAGTTTATTGTGGGTTTTTCTTTTGTTTTCCTCTTCTTGGGCAGATTTAGTGGGTCTCATGGTGGGTGTCTTTTAGGTCCCAGTTGTTGTTACTAGTCAACTTTCAGTGGACACCCCCATAGTGTCTTTCAGAGCCTCTCCTAAGCTTATATTTTGCGTTGGATATTGCATCCAGTTAGTGTTTCAATCAATGACATTTTCTTAGAATGCTCATTGGTCTTTCAGTTGTTAATCTTCTGTTTTTTTATCCTGTTATTTTTGTGTACTAAATATTTCTGGTTATTTTCATTGTTTTTTTCCTGTGAAGCCATTGTGTTGCATCCATGTCTGAAATGTGCTGTATAAATAAAGTTTGATTTGATTTTAACAAATGAACGACCAATCAACAGACTCTTGGTCCATCTTAGTATGAAAATCAGTATCAATCCCACTTTTCAAGCCTGCTGAAGGCCTGGTGGAGTGGTAAACACCACCCCCGGCTCTACCATGGGCTTGAGGTGGTCTCCCACAGCTCTGCTTATGTCATGTTCTGTGGCCTTGCTGTTCCACTTCTTGACTGCCCCTGCAACACAGAAAGAAACACATTTAGTCATATTATATACAACACTCAAAGTAATGGATATGGAGCATCTATGGCCTCAGTTACACTTGGCACCTAAATGTGACTTCTGTCATCTGATCACTCCAAGCTGAATTGGGTTCAGATCTACCAGGATGGGCCTTTGACATAGTCTGGATGCAGTCAGGCCACTGAATATAAATAAGTAACGTAAAGAGATGGGGTGAATGAGTGGGGAAAAGAACATTTGACACAAATTAACTTCATAATAACAAAGAACAAATGTGTGTGCCTGAGGGATGGATCCCAGGTAGCATTGACCATTGTGCATTCTTCTGTCTCTTTTACATAGCAGGTGATGGGTTCTGACTTCTGTACTTTTCAATATGAAATATCCTTATGTGAAATTGAATGAAACAATAATGTATGTTGATGCTAATATGATGTACAATATTCCATGATGTTTCTATATGATAACAATAGAGTAATATATTTAATATGATGTACAATATTCCATGATGTTTCTATATGATAACAATAGAGTAATATATTTAATATGATATACAATATTCCATGATGTTTCTATATGATAACAATAGCGTAATATATTTAATTTGCCATAAACTATTTTTTAACAGTTTCACTAATACATTTTTATTAACTTAATTATGATTCAACGTCAGTTCACCGTTTCACCTCATACTGTATTGGAGCAGCAGCAGCTGACTGCCCGGTTCAACGTCAGTTCACCGTCCGGGTTTGACCGTCGGCGTTGAATGAGCTACAGTACAGTACCGTTATCTAGCTAGCTAACGTTATGTCCTAACTACGCAGAACTAGGTTTGGATTATTTCCCTCAACTATATTCTTTCCCATATATTGTACATCGTTTCCATAAAGCTAACATGGCTTTACACATTAACGTAAGTTTCCAATCTAGAGCAGTTCTCACTTTTGTGATAATGAACTAGCTAACGTTAACTAACTAACTAACTAAGCACGGTGACCTGTCCAGACGAGATGTTACAACAAACTGAATCGTCAATGGAGGTCTTCCTCTTTATATAGCCTGCTACAGCATGCAATACGATTAACTCACAAGGGGGCATAACGTTACATGTACAATACTATCCCATTTTGGAAACGTTACATGGACAATACTATCCCATTTTGGAAACGTTACATGGACAATACTATCCCATTTTGGAAACGTTACATGGACAATACTATCTCATTTTGGAAACGTTACATGGACAATACTATCCCATTTTGGAAACGTTACATGGACAATACTATCCCATTTTGGAAACGTTACATGGACAATACTATCTCATTTTGGAAACGTTACATGGACAATACTATCCCATTTTGGAAACGTTACATGGACAATACTATCCCATTTTGGAAACGTTACATGGACAATACTATCCCATTTTGGAAACGTTATATGGACAATACTATCCCATTTTGGAAACGTTACATGGACAATACTATCCCATTTTGGAAACGTCACATGGACAATACTGTCCCATTTTGGAAACGTTATATGTACAATACTATCCCATTTTGGAAACGTTACATGGACAATACTATCCCATTTTGGAAACGTTACATGGACAATACTGTCCCATTTTGGAAACGTTACATGTGCGTCCCCTTGTGGAGGGAAATTAATATCTTAGATGGTAGCTGTAGATGGGATTCAAATGCATAATGGTATTAATACAGTGTCTAGACTACCTCTTTTGTATAAAGGCCCTTCAGAATCCAAACACAGTATTGCCACGCAGCAAAATGTTGCGTATAATCTTTCAAGTCAGCCTGATAAAATATTGAACAATTTGTGTACAAAGATATCTTGAAATGTGATATTAGGCCTGTATGGCAGTACTGTTACTGTATGGCAGTACTGTATTGGCTAGTGCTTTCTCCAATATGTTCTTATATTTTGCATTCAATTGTATGTCGATGCCATTTATCTTTCAATATTTATTGAATATATATATATATATATATATATATATATATATATATGTAAGACTATTCTTTGACACATTTTCTCTTCCTTTGAAATTCTTATAGGACAGAACATGGACACAATGCAATTGGGATCAAGAAGAAGGTACAGATACAGTGGGGAGAACAAGTATTTGATACACTGCCGATTTTGCAGGTTTTCCTACTTACAAAGCATGTAGAGGTCTGTAATTTTTATCATAGGTACACTTCAACTGTGAGAGACGGAATCTAAAACAAAAATCCAGAAAATCACATTGTATGATTTTTAAATAATTAATTTGCATTTTATTGCATGACATAAGTATTTGATCACCTACCAACCAGTAAGAATTCCGGCTCTCACAGACCTGTTAGTTTTTCTTTAAGAAGCCCTCCTGTTCTCCACTCATTACCTGTATTAACTGCACCTGTTTGAACTCGTTATCTGTATAAAAGACACCTGTCCACACACAATCAAACAGATTCCAACCTCTCCACAATGGCCAAGACCAGAGAGCTGTGTAAGGACATCAGGGATAAAATTGTAGACCTGCACAAGGCTGGGATGGGCTACAGGACAATAGGCAAGCAGCTTGGTGAGAAGGAAACAACTGTTGGCGCAATTATTAGAAAATGGAAGAAGTTCAAGATGACGGTCAATCACCCTCGGTCTGGGGCTCCATGCAAGATTTCACCTCGTGGGGCATCAAACATAAAATGTTTCTTACTTTTGGTGATCTTCCGTCAGAATGTTGGACAAGGTGTCCTTTGTCCAGAACAGTCGTTGTTTGGATCTGGAATGTCAAATTTCCCTTTTGATTTAGCATGGGCACTTGCCAAGTGGCACGGATCTCTCCAACGTAAACAAAGTCAGAGAACGGAACACGGCAAAACTCCCGAAAAAATTTCTATAATCTGATTAAACTATATTGAAAAAACATACTTTACGATGATATGGTCATATGTATCAAATAAAATCTAAGACGGAGATGTTAGTCGTCCATAACGAGAGCAAAACAAAAGGCAAATCCATGTCCTCTTTCGCGCGCTCCAGAAACAGGAAGTGGACGGTCACGTCAAACAAAGAGCTTTAATTCCACCTCAGACCAAGATAAACACGAATTTTTTTCTCTCACCGCCTCTTGACAACCAGGGGAAGGTGTATGAAGTGTATGTAGACTCTTACGTATCATGCCCATGTATAGGCAGGAAGTTCAACAGAGCATCGATTTCTGACATTCCACTTCCTGGTCAGGAAGTGTGCTGCAGAATGACTTCTGTTTCACTCAGAGAAATAATTCAAACGGTTTTAGATACTAGAGTGTTTTCTATCCAATAGTAATATGAATATGCATATTGTACAAGCAAGAATTGAGTACGAGGCCGTTTGAAATGGGCACGATTTAACTGGCTACTCAATACTGCCCCTTGCAGCCATAAGAAGTTAACATCATTGAAAGGGGCATGCTTATTTAACTTGTTATGGCTGCAGCTCGACACCGGTACACTTATGACAACAGCCAGCTCAAGTGCAGGGCGCGAAATTTAAAATATATTTTTTAGAAATATTTAACTTTCACACATTAACAAGTCCAATACAGCAAATGAAATATAAACATCTTGTGAATCCAGCCAACATGTCCGATTTTTAAAATGTTTTACAGCGAAAACACCACGTATATTTATGTTAGCTCACCACCAAATACAAAAAAGGACAGACATTTTTCACAGCACAGGTAGCATGCACAAAACCAACCTAACTAACCAAGAACCAACCAAACTAACCAAGAAACAACTTCATCAGATGACAGTCTTATAACATGTTATACAATAAATCTATGTTTTGTTCGAAAAATGTGCATATTTCAGGTATAAATCAGTTTAACATTGCAGCTACCATCACAGTTACAAATAGCACCGAAGCAGCCAGAGTAATTACAGACACCAACGTGGAATACCTAAATACTCATCATAAAACATTTATGAAAAATACATGGTGTACAGCAAATGAAACACAAGCATCTTGTGAATCCAGCCAATATTTCCGATTTCTTAAGTGTTTTACAGCGAAAACACAATATAGCATTATATTAGCTTACCACAATAGCCAGAAACACAAGCCATTTACCAGCAGCAAAAGTTAGCGATCGTAAAAACAAACCAGCAAAAGATATATAACTTTTGACTAACCTTGATAAGCTTCATCAGATGACAGTCCTATAACATCAGGTTATACATACACTTATGTTTTGTTCGAAAATTTGCATATTTAGAGCTGAAATCAGTGGTTATACATTGTGCTAACGTAGCATATTTTTCCCATTATGTCTGGATATTTTTATGACACTCACCTATTCTGACCAAATAACTATTCATAAACGTTACTAAAAAAAATACATGTTGTATAGGAAATGATAGATACACTAGTTCTTAATGGTCACATACACATGGTTAGCGGATGTTAATGGTCACATACACATGGTTAGCGGATGTTAATGGTCACATACACATGGTTAGCGGATGTTAATGGTCACATACACATGGTTAGCAGATGTTAATGGTCACATACACATGGTTAGCAGATGTTAATGGTCACATACACATGGTTAGCAGATGTTAATGGTCACATACACATGGTTAGCAGATGTTAATGCGACTGTAGCGAAATGCTTGCAGATGTTACTGGTCACATACACATGGTTAGCAGATGTTAATGGTCACATACACATGGTTAGCAGATGTTAATGGTCACATACACATGGTTAGCAGATGTTAATGGTCACATACACATGGTTAGCAGATGTTAATGGTCACATACACATGGTTAGCAGATGTTAATGGTCACATACACATGGTTAGCAGATGTTAATGCGACTGTAGCGAAATGCTTGTGCTTCTAGTTCCGACAATGCAGTAATATCTAACAAGTAATCTAACAAATTCACAACAACTACCTTATACACACAAATGTAAGGGATGAATAAGAATATGTACATATAAATACATGGATGAGCGATGGCCGTGCGTCATTGGCAGATGCAGTAGATGGTATAGAATACTGTAAATACATGTGAGTATATACATATACTGTATATACATATGAGGGTAATGTAGCATATGTGAACATTATTAAAGTTGCGTTATTTAAAGTGACTAGTGATACCTTTTATTAAGTCCATTTATTAAAGTGGCCAGAGATTGAGTCTGTATGTTGGCAGCAGCCTCTCTATGTTAGTGATCTGATGGCCTTGAGATAGAAGCTGTTTTTTCAGTCTCTCGGTCCCAGCTTTGTTGCACCTGTACTGACCTCGCCTTCTGGATGATAGCGGTGTGAACAGGCAGTGGCTCGGGTGGTTGTTGTCCTTGATGATCTTTTTGGCCTTCCTGTGACATCGAGTGGTGTAGGTGTCCTGGAGGGCAGGTAGTTTGCCCCGGTGATGCCTTGTGCAGACCGGACCACCCTCTGGAGGGTCTTGCGGTTGAGGGCGGTGCAGTTGCCATACCAGGCGGTGATACAGCCCGACAGGATGCTCTCGATTGTGCGTCTGTAAAAGTTTGTGAGTGTGTTCGGTGACAAGACAAATTTCTTCAGCCTCCTGAGGTTGAAGAGTCGCTGTTGCGCCTTCTTCACCACACTGTCTGTGTGGGTGGACCATTTCAGTTTGTCTGTGATGTACGCCGAGGAACTAAAAACGTTCCACCTTCTCCACTACTGACCCATCAATGTGGATGGGGGGGGGGTGCTCCCTCTGCAGTTTCCTGAAGTCCACGATCATCTCCTTTGTTTCGTTGATGTTGAGTGAGAGGTTATTTTCCTGACACCACACTCCGAAGGCCCTCGCCTCCTCCCTGTAGGTCGTCTCGTCATTGTTGGTAATCAAGCCTACCACTGTAGCGTTGTCTGCAAACTTGATGATTGAGTTGGAGGCGTGCATGGCCACGCAGTCATGGGTGAACAGGGAGTAATGGAGAGGGCTCAGAACGCACCCTTGTGGGCCCCAGTGTTGAGGATCAACAGGGTGACGATATTGTTTCCTACCTTCGCCACCTGGGGGCAGCCGGTCAGAAAGTCCAGGACCCAGTTGCACAGGGTGGGGTCGAGACCCAAGGTCTCGAGCTTAACTTCTCTAGGGTAGGGGGCAGCATTTGGAATTTTGGATGAAAAGCGTGCCCAAATTAAACTGCCTGCTACTCGGGCCCAGAAAATATGATATGCATATAACTGGTTCAATAATTACACATAATTCTTAATACTGTAGCATTTTAGAAACAGTCACATGTTCAACTATCATCAGCTGATCCAGGAAATCATTTTCTGAATGCCAGTCACATGACAAACATCACGACATGCAACAACCAAAGTGCTTCTTCATTCATTACTCTGGTAAAGACAGTTATGCCGTGCTCCACGTTGGATCCAACATCCCTAACAAATTGATGTTTATATTGTGTTATTGTCTGCTTGATTTACAGTAGGGTCTCGTTAGTCTGTTTCGACACGGAGATACTTAGCTCATGTGTAGAGAGAGAACTGTTCCTTAATGGATGGGCTATTGTACAACACACAGAGCTATTTTCCGTTATTCAGGACATTTAGAATGACATCACATTACAGAGTAGCCTAGTGGGATTATTCACAAAATTATCTGGTGATCAGGTTATGAAATGTCATGAAAAAGACATTTTAGTGTCCATGTTTCACCTGTAAATATTAAATTATTTATAGTCATAGGTCTATGTTGTTGTTAGGTGAAGTTATGGGTCCTACAGTAGGTCTATGTTGTTGTTAGGTGAAGTTATGGGTCCTACAGTAGGTCTATGTTGTTGTTAGGTGAAGTTATGGGTCCTACAGTAGGTCTATGTTGTTGTTAGGTGAAGTTATGGGTCCTACAGTAGGTCTATGTTGTTGTTAGGTGAAGTTATGGGTCCTACAGTAGGTGTATGCTGTTAGGTGAAGTTATGGGTCCTACAGTAGGCCTATGTTATTGTTCTTGTATTCACACCAATAATACTTTTCAATACTTTGTAGAATCACCTTTTGTAAATGACATAACCGACGTCAAGGATCGGTAGGATAGTCAGTTTTACGAGGCCATGTTTGGCAGCGTGAAGGAGGCTATAGGAAATAGGAAGCCGATTCTAGATTTAACTTTGGATTGGAGATGCTTAATGTGAGTCTGGAAGGAGAGTTTACAGTCTAACCAGACACCTAGGTATTTATAGTTGTCCACATATTCTAAGTCAGAACCGTCCAGAGTAGAGGTCGACCGATTAATCGGAATTGCCGATTTCAATTTTTCATAACAATCGGAAATCGGTATTTTTGGGCGCCGATTTGCAGATGTATTTTTTTTAAATATATATATAATTTTTTTTACAACTTTATTTAATCTTTATTTAACTAGGCAAGTCAGTTAAGAACACATTCTTATTTTCAATGACGGCCTAGGAACGGGGCAGAACGACAGATTTTTTACCTTGTCAGCTCGGGGGATCCAATCTTGCAACCTTACAGTTAACTAGTCCAATGCTCTAACACCTGATTACATTGCACTCCACAAGGAGCCTGCCTGTTGGCGAATGCAGTAAGCTAAGGTAAGTTGCTAGCTAGCATTAAACTTATCTTATAAAAAACAATCAATCAATGACTGTCATTGCTCCAATGTGTACTTAACCATAAACATCAATGCCTTTCTTAAAATCAATACACAAGTATATATTTTTAAACCTGCATATTTAGCTAATAGAAATCCAGGTTAGCAGGCAATATTAACCAGGTGAAATTGTGTGATTTCTCTTGCGTTCATTGCACGCAGAGTCAGGGTATATGCAACAGTTTGGGCCGCCTGGCTCTTTGCGAACTAATTTGCCAGAATTTTACGTAATTATAACAACATTGAAGGTTGTGCAATGTAACAGGAATATTTAGACTCGTAGATGCCAACCGTTAGATAACATACGGAACGGAATAAACGTTTTGTTTTCGAGGTGAAAGTTTCCGGATTAGTCAAAGGTATATGGTTTAGAGAGAAATAGTCGACGCGTTATAATTCCTGTAATAACTTGCGGCTGAATTTGAAAGGGGTTCCTTCATTATTTTACCGTTCATGTCTTCCATAGAGAATGTCTTGATCTACTTCAAATAAGGTCTGTGTTTCGTGCAGGCTTAAACCGCCTCAACGTTTTGATACCCGTGTAAATCTCACTAGGATAAGGTAACGTTTGTCAACATATTTTCATAAATCCACTCTATAATTTTTTTTATCTTCGCTTATATTTAGCAAATATTGATCAGAGTTACCTTGTCCTATGGATATCTACACAGTTATAAAATTGGCACGGTGATGTAAGCCTACACGAAACACAGACCTTATTTTAAGTGAATCTAAAAATATCCTATGCAATAAATGAAGGAACCGCTTTTTGCTAGGTGTCATGGGAATTATGACTCACACTTTGGTTGTCAATTCTTACCATGCCCATTATTAAAATAGGATTTCCTGCATATAGAAATTAAGGATTTTGTTTTCAACATTCATCACAGGTAACTTAAACTAAATTTTTATTCAAACAGTTGAGAGTATTTGTCTCCTAAGCAGACTCTTCAGTATCATTGTCACTTCAGAGCTGTGTGCGTGTGTGTGTATTTATGTATTATTTTAAGTTAAAATAAAAGTGTTCATTGTTCATTCAGTATTGTTGCAATTGTCATTATTACAAAAATGTGTGTGTATGATATATATATATATTTAAAAAACATTATTTTTTTAAATAAATCGTCCGATTAATCGGTATCGGCTTTTTTTGTCCTCCAATAATCGGTATCGGCATTGAAAAATCATAATCGGTCGACCTCTAGTCCAGAGTAGTGATGCTTGTCGGGCAGGCGGATGCGGGCAGCGATCGGTTGAAGAGCATTTAGTTTTACTAGCATATAAGAGCAGTTGGAGGCCACGGAAGGAGTGTTGTATGGCGTTGAAGCTCGTATGGAGGTTTGTTAACACAGTGTCCAAAGAAGGGCCAGATGTATACAGAATGGTGTCGGCTGCGTAGAGGTGGATCAGAGAAACACCCACAGCAAGAGTTACATCATCCATATACAGAGAGTCAGCCTGAGAATTGAACCCTGTGGCACCCCCATAGAGACTGCCAGAGGTCCGGACAACAGGCCCTCCGATTTGACACACTGAACTCCATCAGAGAAGTAGTTGGTGAACCAGGCGAGGCAGTCATTTGAGAAACCAAGGCTGTTGAGTCTGCCGATAAGAATACGGTGATTGACAGAGTCGAAAGACTTGGCTAGGTTGATGAATACGGCTGCACAGTACTGTCTTTTATCGATGGCGGTTTTGATATCGTTTAGGACGTTGAGGGTGGCTGAGGTGCACCCGTGACCAGCTCGGAAACCAGATTGCATAGCGGAGAAGGTACAGTGGGATTTGAAATGGTCAGTGATCTGTTTGTTCACTTGGCTTTCGAAGACTTTAGAAAAGGCATGACAGGATGGATATAGGTCTGTAACAGTTTGGGTCTAGAGTGTCACCCCCTTTGAAGAGGGGGATGACCGCGGCAGCTTTCAGATCTTTAGGAATCTCAGACGATACGAAAGAGAGGTTGAACAGACCAGTAATAGGGGTTGCAACAATTTCGGCAGATCATTTTAGGAATAGATGGTCCAGATTGTCTAGCCCAGCTGATTTTTAGGCATCCAGATTTTGCAGCTCTTTCAGAACATCAGCTGTCTGGATTTGGGTGAAGGAGAAGCAGGGGGAGCTTGGGCAAGTTGCTGCGAGGGGTGCGGAGCTGTTAGCCGGGGTTGGGGTAGCCAGGTGGAAAGCATGGCCAACCGTAGAAAAATGCTTATTGAATTGCTCTATTGTCGTGGATTTATCAGTGGTGACAGTGTTTCCTAGCCTCAGTGCAGTTGGCAGCTGGGAGGAGATACTCTTATTTTCCATGGACTTTACAGTGTCCCAAAACTTTTGGGAATTAGTGCTGCAGGATGCATATTTCTGTTAGGAAAGTAAAGGCTAGCTTTTTCAAACTGACCGTGTGTATTGGTTTCTGACTTCCCTGAAAGTTTCATATCGCGGGGAATATTCGATGCTAGTGCAGTACGCCACAGGGTGTTTTTGTGCTGGTCAAGGGCAGTCAAGTCTGGAGTGAACCAAGGGCAGACGTCAATTGTTGTACAACATCATGGCTACGCTGTTGGCATCACCTTTTACAGTGGATTTCTGCTGTTGTAGGCCTTTAACCATCTGTCTGACTTGTTGTTCACACAGGAGAGAGACGTGACTATCGTGGATCCTCTGGGGAGCCTCAACAACATCATGATGCTGACGAGGCAGAGAAGAGTCTCTCCACATCAAAACACCTCAAGAAACACCAGCAGAGAACCACAGGGAAGAAATCTCACTTCTGCTCTGACTGTGGGAAAGGTTGCAAATCTTCATCAGAACTTAAAATACACCAGAGAACACACACAGGAGAGAAACCTTATAGCTGTGGTCAATGTAGGAAGAGTTTTACTACATCTAGTGTTCTGACTCGACATCAGAGAACACACACAGGAGAGAAATCTTATAGCTGTGGTCAATGTGGGAAGAGTTTTGTTAGATCTTGCAATTTGACTGTACACCAGAGAACACACACAGGAGAGAAATCTTATAGCTGTGGTCAATGTGGGAAGAGTTTTGTTAGATCTAGCCATTTGACTGTACACCAGAAAACACACACAGGAGAGAAACCTTTTAGCTGTGACCAATGTGGGAAGAGTTTTGATCGCTCTGGCCATTTGACAATACATCAGAGAACACACACAGGAGAGAAACCTTTTAGCTGTGACCCATGTGGGAAGAGTTTTACTACATCTAGCCATCTGAAGATACACCAGAGAACACACACAGGAGAGAAACCTTTTAGCTGTGACCAATGTGGGAAGAGTTTTACTGCATCTGGCCATTTGACATTACACCAGAGAACACACACAGGAGAGAAACCGTTTAGCTGTGACCAGTGTGGGAAGAGATGTACTAGATATAGACATCTGATTGTACACCAGAGAACACACACAGGAGAGAAACCTTTTAGCTGTGGTCAATGTGGGAAGAGTTTTACAGCATCTAGCCATCTGAAGATACACCAGAGAACACACACAGGCGAGAAACCTTATAGTTGTGATCAATGTGGGAAGAGTTTTAGTCAATCTGGAGCTCTGACTCAACACCAGAGAATACACACATGAGAGAAATCTTATAGTTGTGGTCAATGTGGGAAGAGTTTTGGTCAATCTGTAGAGCTGACAGTGCACCAGAGAATACACACAGGAGAGAAACCTTATAGCTGTGGTCAATGTGGGAAGAGTTTTACTACATCAAGCCAGCTGACTTCACACCAGAGGACACACACAGGAGAGAAACCTTATAGTTGTGGTCAATGTGGAAAGAGTTTTGGTCAATCTGGAGGCCTGACGTCACACCAGAGAACACACACAGGAGAGAAATCTTATAGCTGTGATCAGTGTGACAAGAGATACTCTGATAAAATATCTCTGATCAAACATCAGAAAATACATACATGAAGGAGTTGTTTCATGATATCAATGAATTAATGTCACAATGTACAATTTTTTAACGTTGTAGTAGTCTTTTAATAATGTCACAGTGTAGATGCCTAAACGTTTGCCCCCAAACTTTTTTTTGACTAACAAAAAAAAGAGTTGTGTGACACTTACCATATTGGTGACTCACTTGAATCGAAATCCATCACTCCAAAATGTTGCTGACTGTTTTCTGCAGGTTGTCCTCTAACCAGTGAGGTAAAATATATCTCCCATTTCCATGTGTTTTTTTAGTTGTTAGTTTCAACAGCACATACAACCTGATTTCCACCCTAATCAATATCAGTGATTTATTGCTACTTGTCAAAACAACAGCGTTTCTGGTGCTTGTGCAGATTATAAGGAGCTTGTTTATATAAATACAAGTAATATGATTATTGTGGCAGATGTTTGTGTATATAGCACATTTTACATTTAGGTTTTCAATTTATCACAAACTGTTTCTGCATTTGGACTATTGATTTGGACACGTTTGAACTGTGACATTGGGGATATCCCACCTAGCAAAATGTCTGCCCGACGTACAATATAAGTTTGGTTTTAGTTGAAATTTGAAAAGAAAACAATTTAATTTCAACGTACTCGCAGCTTATACACATGGACGCAGTATAATAAATCGATCTATAATAAATTTTATTAACAATCCTAATAAATTGAGTCATAAATATAAAATATATTTGTTGTCCTAAGGGGAAGGTGTTAAAGACTTTGGTTTTTCCATTTATGCTTCGAGGTTGGACTTTAGCACGTATAGCTCGTTAGCACATAGGACGCACTGATTGGTGTCACCTCGTTAGTCAGTATGTGTTACACCTGTGCTGGCTTGTCCATCTCGTTAGTGGGAAGGTGTTTCACCTGAGCAGGTCCAGGTTCTATTTAAGAGTGTCTGGCCCAGTGCTCCAGTTGTCTTGATAGATGTGGAGAGTCAACACCTTTAGTTGCTCCACCTTTTTGGTTTGCTTCCTGTCTTTAAGTTTGGTGTGGGTTTTTCTTTTGTTTGCCTCTTCTTGGGCAGATTTAGTGGGTCTCATGGTGGGTGTCTTTTAGGTCCCAGTTGTTGTTACTAGTCAACGTTCAGTGGACACCCCCATAGTGTCTTTGAGAACCCCTCCTAAAAAACAAGCTTATATTTGGGTATTGCATCCAATTAGAGTTTTAATCAATGGCAGCTCATTGGTGTTTCAGTTGATAATCTTCTGTTTTTTTTATCCTGTTATTTTTGTGTACTAAATATTCCTGTTTATTTTCATTGTTTTCTCCTGTGAAGCCATTGTGTTGCATCCATGTCTGAAATGTGCTGTATAAATAAAGCTTGATTTGATTTCAACAAATGAACCCAATGACTGATCAATCAACAGACCCTCCATCTTAGTATGAAAAACAGTAGCAATCCCACTGTTCCAGCCTGCTGAAGGCGTGGTGGAGTAGTAAACACTACCCCCGGCTCTACCAGGGGCTTGAGGTGGTCTCCCACAGCTCTGCTGGTGGAGTGGTAAACACCACCCGCGGCTCTACCAGGGGCTTGAGGTGGTCTCCCACAGCTCTGCTTATGTCACGTTCGAACTGTGGCCTTGTCGTTCCATTTCTTGACTGCCCCTGCAACACAGAAAGAAACATATTTAGTCATATTACATAAAACACTCAAAGTAATGGATATGGAGCATCTATGGACTCAGTTACACCTGGCACCTAAATGTGACTTCTGTTATCTGATCACTCCAAGCTGAATTAGGTTCAGATCTACCAGGATGGGCCTTTGACAGTCTGGACGCAGTCAGGTCACCACATATAAATAAGCAATGTAAAGAGATGGGGTGAATGAGTGGGGAAAAGTACATTCTATACAAATGACCTTCATAATAACAATCAACTAATGTGTGTGCCTGAGGGGAAATTAACTCTCCTACTGACAAAATGGGTGAGAAATTACACCCAAACCAGCGGACAATTTGCACTGCTGCTGAGAAACATCTCCACAGCATGATGTTGCCATGACCACCGCTTCACCGGGATGGTACCGACTTTCTCCAGACATGACACATGACATTCAGGACAAAGAGTTGGTTTAATCAGACCAGAGAATCTTGTCTCTCATGGTTAGAGTCCTTTAGGTGCCTTTTGGCAAACTCCAAGCGAGCTGTCATGTGCCTTTTACTGAGGAGTAGCTTCCGTCTGGTCTCTACCATAAAGGCCTGATTTGTTGGAGTGCTGCAGAGATGATTGTCCTTCTGGAAGGTTCTCCCATCTCCACAGAGGAACTCTGGAGCTCTGTCAGAGTGACCATCGCGTTTTTGGTCACCTCCTTGACAAAGGCCCTTCTCCCCCGACTTCTCCGTTTGGCCTGGCGGCCAGCTCTAGGAAGAGTAATGGTGGTTCCTAACTTATTCCATTTAAGAATGAGGGCGGACACTGTGTTCTTGGGAACCTTCAATGCTGCATACATTTTTTGGTACCTTTTCTCCAGATCTGTGCCTCAACACATTCTTGTCTCAGAGCTCTACGGACAATTCCTTTGATCTCATGGCTTGGTTTTTGCTCTGACGTGTCGTGGCAGAATCAGATTTATCTAGGTAACATAGATAGATAAGATGTTATTTTCATCATATGCTTGTGAGATACTTGTCATTAGAATCTTCTGAGCTAGGGATTGGTAACTTGGGGCCAGAGAGGGGAGAGGTCAGGCTTGTCTTCATAAGTCAATGTATATGTTAAACCATGTGGTGCTAAGTAGAATATCAGAAGGGGAGGAGGACAGTTGTTTTCTTATGGGAAAGTTGTTTTCTTATGGGAACGTGTCTGTAACTATTCCTAAACCATGTGACGGGATGGAGTTATTAATTGGGGAACCAGTTAGTTATCTCATACAATGTCTGTACGCCAGTCACTCCCTACTTTTCTCATAGGGGGAAGGAGTTTGGCAGTGTTTGGAACCATTGTATTTCCCCTCTGAGGTTGCCCTTATCTTGACCTAGTATTTGATCTAAGAGGCTCACTGTCTGATTTTTAGTTTGTCCAGGTTTGGGAATATCTAGAAATGACAATTGATATATGCCATTGGATGAGGTAATGTTTTGGTAGACAGTGAAGTAACAAGCATGAGATTTAAACCTTGTCTTGGGAGATCAAACTGAACGATGATTTATAGCTGATGCTGTCTAGCGATAGGATACTCCTCTTTCGGGTAAAGGATTCTTTGTAAGTTGAGAGGGGTGTATCTTGGCTATAAATGAGACTAATAATTGTTTTGTAAGCACTCTCAGAGAATTCATTTATAGACACTGAATTGATCTGAGAGTCAAAAAAGGGCTTTGGTGAAGCTTGTATATATATTAAAGATGGAATATATAATTTAACTCTGACTTGTGTGTGGTTGGCTCTCTCTCTCTCTTTATTGAGTAATACAGGAAATTACCACGACACATGCACTGTAAACTGTGGGACTTTATAAAGACAGGTGTGTGCCTCTCCAAATCATGTCTAATCAATTGAATTTACCACAAGTGGACTCCAATCAAGCTGGAGAAACATCTCAAGGATGATCAATGGAATCAGGATGCATCTGAGCTCAATTTCGAGTCTCATAGCAAAGGGTCTGAATACTTAAGTAAATACATTTGCAAAAATGTTTACAAACCTGTTTTTGGTTTGTCATTATGTGGTATTGTGATGTCATTATGGGGTATTGTGTGTAGATTAATGAGGGGAAAAATATTCCATTTTAGAATAAGGCTGTAATGTAACTGAATGTGGAAAAAGTGAAGGGGTCTGAATACTTAACGAATGCACTGTATACAGCTGGCAGAGTTTTCTACCATTAGCAGTTTTGTACACAGTCACGTGATACGTGGTATAGAAAAGTCCAATCATAGGAGAGTACATGGGAGGCACTATACTGTGTGTCTGCAGGTGTCTATCTGGTCAAAACCACTGATACAGGTGCCCCTCCACCCTCTGGCGGGATGGATCATGTCTACAGAGAAACCTAGATTCAAATACTTAGATGGGTGTGTATTGGGTATATGTTGTGAAATTGTTAGATATTACTTGTTAGATATTACTGCACTGTCGGAGCTAGAACCACAAGTATTTCACTACACCCGCAATAACACCTGCTAAACACGTGTATGTGACCAATAAAATGTGATTTGAATTTGATTTGAAATAAATGTCCTATTTATCGAAGGTGCTTTTGGCTGGGGTCAAAATGACTCCAAAGGATTTGAATTTGTTAAAAGTACATTTTGATACAGAAACACTAAACCATGATTTAGATTTATTAACAACCATTTGATTGTGGGTGTAAAATTTGTTTTAAATTCTCACTCATTAAACACGAATCAAGCAACACATGCTTCTCTTTGAACGGCATAATATAATATTAAACTTTTATGAAATATGTGATCAGATGTGTCAAACCATGTAAACACCTGCAAGACTTCGGTTAGAAGTGAATCACCTGGCAGATGTGTCAAACCATGTAAACATCTGCAAGACTTTGGTTAGATTACACTTTTATGAAATAAATGAAAAATAAACTTTTGGTTCCTCAACTGCGTTTCCCACTCCAGTCAGCAGATGGCGATGTGCGTCTTTTAGGTTCAGGCGATGCTGCCAGTGTGACGTATAATCTAGTGGACGGGACGCTTTCTCAACAACAACAGCTAGTCAGAGACCTCGGTAGCTTTCAAGCAAACATAGCTACAACATTCACCCTCTTTACACTGTTTTGGTGTATATTAGTCGATGTGTTTTAAACACACTTCTGTCGTATGTACTTGTTGGCCCATTTAATTATATATTTACGTTGTTTGTCAGCTAGCTGGTTTGCTAAGTTAGCTTAGAACTAGGCTAGTCGCTAATGCTAGCTAGCTAACATCTCCGACCATGAGTTCACTAAGCTACTCTCCTCCTGCTAAAGAAGAGAAAGAAGCTTTCGTGAAAGAGGAGGACGAAGAGGAGGCTGTTTCAATAAAAAAACAAGTCGAGAGTGAGGCTGTTACCGTGAAAGAAGAAGAGAAAGACGTTTCAGTGAAAGAAGAGGAAGATGCGTTCAGATTGAAAGAGGAGGATGCGATTTTTGGAGTGAAAGAGGAGAAGGAAGAGGAGGCTGTTACAATATTAAAACACGTAGAGGGTGAGGTTGTTACCGTGAAAGAAGAAGAGAAAGACGTTTCAGTGAAAGAGGAGGAAGTTACAGTAAAAGGAGAGGAGGATGCAGTTTTTGGAGTGAAAGGGGAGGAGGGGGAGATGACTGTCACATTGGAGGAAGAAGAGGAGGTTGGAGATCCGTTTAACCCCAGTAAGTACCGTCTCTGCAGTCGTTGAACCAATATGCAGTAAAGGGGTTCTACACTTTAATGTTGTTCTGTAGGAATGGCTGAAGCTACACTGTAACGTGTAGAACATCAAGAGTGGACCATCAACAAAACGTTAACAATTGATAAAATGCATCCAATGACAATACCTGAAATACTGTAGTCCTCAATATCTCCTATTAGATTAGCCCAATATGTAGTCTTAAAGGGGCAATCAGCAGTTGTTACATCCATTTTGGGACGTATACAGTAATGATATGTACCCATTGTTTCTTGAAGAATTCACTTATAAATGCCTCATGAGCTTAGTTCAACTGTCGTACCCCATCAGAACCCAAAATATGAGCTTTTTTTTACTCCAATGTTTGTCAGTAAATATAAACAAACACTGTATATCCTCAAAACATGGTTAAAACTATAATGTTGGTATCATGGATGGTTGCATTTCTCCAGCCCCATCCCTCAGCTTTTTACCAAAACGGGCAGGGAGTACGCTTTGTTATTGTTTCTACTGCTGATTGCTGCCCCC
Organism: Salvelinus alpinus; assembly: GCF_045679555.1. Classification (NCBI taxonomy): domain Eukaryota; kingdom Metazoa; phylum Chordata; class Actinopteri; order Salmoniformes; family Salmonidae; genus Salvelinus; species Salvelinus alpinus. The sequence continues at coordinate 113,531,120 of NC_092087.1, read as the reverse complement.
GTTACTCCTCAAGGTCCAAGGACTGTATGTTATTTTCAGAGGTAGACTGGCTCTGGCAGCTAAAATAGTCAAATATTCCATCTAAATGTGAATCGATTCTCAACGGGCAGGGAGTACGCTTTGTTATTGTTTCTACTGCTGATTCTCTGCCCCCGTTACTCCTCAAAATAATTACACATAATACTTTCATATCACATAACAATTATTTCACACAATACTTTCATATCACATCAAAATAATTTAAAATACTTTAACTTTAAAATAATTTCACACAATACTTTCATATCATATCTAAATAGGTAACCAGTCTGTATAGATAGATAGCTAAGTGAATTAAATATCATCAGCTGTCTAACGTCATATTAGCTAGCTATCTTGAGGTTTTCTGTCCTCAGATAAAGAGCTCTATGAAAGCCAGTCTACATATGAAGAGCAGTGGTTCTCAGTCCCGGGGACTCAGAGGCACATTGTTGTTTTTGCTTCAGCACTGCACAGCTGATTCAAATGATCAACTCATCATCAAGCTTCAAGTGGTATTTATGTATTCATTTGTGATGCTGTTCTTGATATGATCCTGTTATTGTCACATGCTACACATGCCGTACATATGTGTGCCCATGCATCTATCAATCCAATGTTATCATGATTTGTTATCAGGGATATTATACTTTAGTAATCCACAATGACCTGGTGATGTAACAGTCTAATAATTACATTGTCTTCCATATTCCTACAGATACCTTGTAACTGGAGATTCCTTCAAAACGATTGCCTACAGTTACCGTGTAGGGCACTGCAAGGTTGGGTGACGAGGGTCATCTGGGACTGCCTCCTGGAGGAATTCAGATGTGTGAAGGCTACCTGTGTCCTGCGTAACTTCATGAGGATGGACACGAGGACCAGGAGGGGATCTGCAGCTCGCCACCGTGTCCCAGAGGAGGAGTCTGCTGCTCTGCAGGATGTTTCAAGGATGGGGTCCAACAACGCAGCAAGAGAGGCAATCCGTGTGCAGGAGATCTTCACCTCCTACTAATTCAAAGAGGGTGCTGTTCCCTGGCAACACCATAGACTACACTATGCACAACCAAAGGCTCTTTTAAGAGGGTGCTGTTCCCTGGCAACACCATAGACTACACTATGCACAACCAAAGTCTCTTTTAAAAGCCATTCACATTGCAATAAGAGTATTCTTCCATTTACTTAGCTATGTCAACTGCAGTTATTCAATTCATAGTTTCTCTCCCTTTGATTTCTACTTCTCGGGTGAGGGTGCTGTTTAGGTAAGGGTGTGATGTCTGTGCAAAAACAAAACAGGCTATTTTAAATCACCCATATTGAAAAAATGTGGAACAATTAGACACCCTGTAACCCACACCTACACACTCATGTATCAATCTGATTGATGGATTGTGTTGTGCAGTAAGCAGGCTCAGGTGTATAACTGTGGCTCCTTCCACCTTCAAAGAATAGGCAAGAGGGCCAACCATGGAGAATAGTAAGACACTTCATTATTTCTATAACTACGCTATATTGTTTGTCCTTGTGTGTCCGTTCATGTTTTTCAGCATAAAGTACTCTGCAGCCACTTAGTGTGGTGTGGACACCAGGTGAGGCCACACACAGATTCCTGTTGAACACTGTGGCTTTAACTACCTTATTTTCTCAATAACAGTCTCTCTCCTTCACTTCATCCCTCTCTCCCCTTCTCCCTAAATCCTCTAGGTTATATCAGCTGTGTCGGTGAACCCCTCCTACATCTGAACTGGCTACATAGAGGGCACAGCATGGTCAGAGGTGAGAGGTCACATGGTCAGGTCAACAGGAAGTATTATTAAAGAGATGCTTTACATTGAAATACAGATAGATGCAGTAGTCCCAGAGTTAATGATCCCAGGTCAGTTTATATTATACAGGAAGTATTATTAAAGAGATGCTTTACATTGAAATACAGATAGATGCAGTAGTCCCAGAGTTAATGATCCCAGGTCAGTTTATATTATACAGGAAATATTATTAAAGAGATGCTTTACATTGAAATACAGATAGATGC